>NW_024881649.1:755000-777500 GCF_019059575.1 Amphibalanus amphitrite | reverse complement strand
TTGTTCTGGTATAATGACCCCTGGAGTCTAGCCTAAAGGTTGCCAGTGCAGCTACACTCTAAGACAGCCCGTAGTGATCTCAGCATTGTATATGACGTTTAAGTAAGCAAATAATATTGATTTGTTTGAAAAAAACAATGTCATTTAAATATTTAAAAGTATTTATTTGTAATGCTTAAAGGGAAACATTTTTGTGAGTAATTGTCTCGATTTTGACCATTAAAACGGGTATTGTATTTTTTGACGTCATCAAATAGCTCCAAAAAGAAATGTAATGTTTTCATTCCGTTCAAGGCCGCTGAAGAAACGCGGGATCTTGCGTGGGACATTGTCCGTTGTTTGCCGCGCAGAGTTGTGCCGTGGTTGTGCCTTTTTCATCCGTTTCTTACTTATGTGTGCATGAAGCTTTGATTTTGTTTTTGGTTATTGTGTGGCCGGTCAGTCAAACGCCCCTGTAGAAACCGGACGCTGCGTTTGATCGAGATGGAGTCAGACGATGATTGCAGAAAGCCAGAAAGCTAATAATATTGAAAAGAGGGCCGGTTGCGTGGCATGTCTGTTCAGAGTTGACATTTTGCTTTACTCCAGTTTATGACCTGAGAGCCTGGCTGGAAGTGACGGATCCAAACTTTTCACGTTAAAATGGCTGAGGGTGCAATAATCTCTACATAGCGGGCTGGTATAGGAGCGTCTTGCTATGCTGCACCATAGCTGGCTAGTGATTTCTTTTGGCTAGAAATGGCATTAATCATTATCTCCACTGGCGAAAATGGCACTTGACATCACCGAATGCAACGTTCATGTTTGTTTGGATACATAAAATCAGGAAGATTACGCGAATTAGGTAGGCAAAGTGGAATAAAATAGGTGCTGGATGTTTTGGTTTTGGTGCTGAATCAGCAAACAGCAAATACGGAGTTCAACTAGACGATCTGG
Source organism: Amphibalanus amphitrite (assembly GCF_019059575.1). Lineage (NCBI taxonomy): Eukaryota > Metazoa > Arthropoda > Thecostraca > Balanomorpha > Balanidae > Amphibalanus > Amphibalanus amphitrite. The sequence goes on along the minus strand of NW_024881649.1, from coordinate 776,564 downwards.
CAACTTTAGGCTGTGTGGAAGCAATTAGGTGCCAGATTCAGATATTAGGGTCGAATAAGCATTTTGGGGCTGATCAGCAATTAGGTGCCAGAAACAGCTTTTTAGGGACCAGAAACAAATATTCCCCATTTATATCTAAGTATGTCTACTGTCTACTTACTGATCAGTTGTATTGGTATGCATGAATTGCCTTTCGATAGTACGAATGATTTAATGACTATAAATAACGAATTCCATGAATTATATTTACGACGTTCAATGTTCCGGTGGTAATTATTCGACGCATATTTGAGCCAAAGTGTAATAAATAACTTATTATTACACTTATTATTATTACACTATGTTATTTTTTACACTATGTTTGAGCTTATCTTGACGATTTATTATCATTTGTACTTGCATGTTCTGTAATCTTTTTTTTTGGGGGGGGGGGGGGGTTGGAGGTCATAGTCTTATGTTCTGTTCTTTAGTGGCATTGGTACGTACGTAATTAAAGATAGTGCAGCTAATACAATATGCCAGAACTGTTTTAAAATTAACCGTGTTTTCATACGCGACCTTTGATGTCACTAATTCAACAACACTTCACTCAAGGCTTGATTCAAATGAGTTTTTCACAATGGCTAGATAGCGTTGTGAATGTGAGTAGTTAAAGGGACCCCCACCTTCAAAAAAGTTAATGAATTGGCATAAAAGTGATGTAGCGTGAATCACAAAGAGCGAAAATGAACATCTACCAAATTTTACCGGAAAATATTCACCCGTTTCGAGATATAGGACTTTTATTTTTGTTTACTTTTTGGGAAATCCGCTGTTTCTATGACGTCACATAAAGGTTTTCTTTACGTCGGCATTTGGAAGCAATAGTTTGGTATCAAAGTGCGACAAATATTGCGCGAATGATGCGTTTATCTTATCAAGGTCAATATATGATGGCCAATAAAGGATTCCAGGACAATTCTTATGGCATTTCTTCGTATCGCAATTCTTCGTCTGCAAATCTTCGTCAGGGCATTTATTCGTACCTATCGCATTACTTTGTCTCGCACCAGGGTAAATGAAAATCGGCTCGCATTTCTTCTTCAACGCAAATACATGCAAGAGTAAGCATTGAGGGACAAATAAATGCCCGACGAAGATTTGTAGACGAAGAAATGCGGACGAAAAATTGTGCTACGAAGAAATGTCATGCGAGGATTCGTTCGGGTACCATGACATTTATGTGATTTCAAAGTCAAGGTTCACAGCTGATCTGCTAAATCAAGCCAAGAATCCAAACTATCAAAAAACTATAAATATTTGTTTGTCTGTCACAGAGGTCTCAAGCAATATAAGGTTGACATATGTTGAATCAAAAATCTACTGCCACAACTCACATCTCCTGCCTTAGTTTATCATTGTTGTTTTAACTTGCTTTCAAGAGAAACAGAAGCCAGTATCTGATATCACTTCAGATGATTGTTTCAAGATCTGAGTTCAAATGGAAATAAAAGCAAGATCAAGATGAAACAGGGATTATTGCTGTTAAAGTAGTTTGGCCATGATACAACAAGCACATAAATCATTAGCCAAATCAAATACTGGTTGGTTTGTCAAGATGTTTGTTGTCTGTCGTCTGTTGAGCTGCTATGAACACTGAACGCTCTCACTCTTACTTTAAAGAGAGTAGTTTAAGTTGAATGGTAGTGAGCTGTAATTAGACAAAGCAGCTATTCAGTGCTCACATCAAGCCAGGCTAGGAAATGGCATCAACTGTGGTGGGAGGAAGCAGGTTCGGCAGCCCTATGTTGTAAACTTCTGTTATGTCTTGTGTTTGATCAACTGACGTTTTCTGCTCTGTTTTGTGCAGTGATAGTAGCAGGTAACTGCATGCTTGTCAAATTATGTGAATAAACGAATTCATAACATTGCATTTTTCTCTCCATGCAAGGAACAAGTAAGATGTTGTAGAAAATGTAATAGAGGGCTGCATTGCTATTTTGCACTTTATCAGAGCTTTATTTAGAATTGCTTTCCTGAAAGCTACACACAGGCCACAGTGCTGAAATTCACAATGTCATAGCTTTTGGCAGAAAAAAGAAAAGACTTGCCTAGGTAAAATTGGCTGAAAGTATGGCAGAGCAGGTCTTGATGCGTATGCCCATCCGTGTGCTTGCCGAAGCCGAACTGACTGCAACACATTTAACTCTGACCCACCATGGTGGCTGGCATATCCTGAACTTTCACCACTCTAAACAAGACAACTTTCAGCCCTCAGCATTGTATTAAAACACTGTACAAAACACTCAAAATTTGTTTCAGTGCCATCCACGGACAACATCAGTCGCCATTCACCAGGCCAGTAAAAACAGAATAGATAATAGCTTCAAACCCATGTAGTCAGAGTTACTAGGTCTGCACCTCAAAACAAAATCCAGGTGACATTCACCACGCCAGTAAAAAACAGGTACTTAGGTAACGTAACAGCTTCAAATCTGGTAACATGTTGGTCGGACTTTACACTACCATATTTACATGGAATATGATACCAAACAATAGTGCAACCATTCTGGACAACAAAATTGTAGGATAAAATTAATTTAGAATACTCTGGCAGCATGATTTACGAGCACAGGCAGGTGTTACCTACCAGCCTTCTCAATGCTCGTAAAACCAACATTGTAGTTTGATTTTACCTTACATGATAACACACTTGGCTGCAATGGCACATTTAATTTAATACTGTGAAAAGACCAGTTATAACCACTTCACAAGCACAATTGCACCTCATGCCGACATCCTTTTCCAAAGACAGTCAGCAGCGTCTTTCGTCAAAACTGGAAGATAAATCCCCTTTCAACTGTTAACATCAAAAATATTTCTTCATGGTGTGACTGTGATCTCCATATGGAAACCTTGCAGGAAAAGAATTAATGTCAATTGTCAGCTCTTCAAATTTCTTTGGACTTTAACTTGCAGTACCATATCCAGTTTGCTTTGATATTTTGTTTTTTATTCCATGTTGAAGTTGAACACCAAGCTCCAGATATAGCAGGCAGCTTGATCATCTTCGGCCTTGGTATAATATCAGTCCAAGTTCCAGTCGTGGGTATCTTCTAATATTCAAATTAAAATGAAAAGCAATAGGCTTTCTCAGCGCCGACGACGGATTTCACGTTGATAAAACAGGGAGCTCAAGGTCAGCAAAACTCGGGTTCAAGGAATGGCGGGCGTTGAAATGACTGCTGACGTCATCAAAAAACCGCTAATGGTTAAGAGATAGGGACTAAGCTGGTCCCACCCTGCAAGTAAAGGGAAGAAATTTCTTGAACACCATAAAGCTGCCGGGGTTGCGACCAGGATAAATGGTGGTTTCTGAGCCTGGCCGCAAACTTGGCTATCTCAACTCAAAACTAATGTTAAGGTGGGATGGTCCCTTTAAGATCGTACCTCGCTTTAGAATAGTCTCTCAGCTGCCTATGAACCAATCTGTGAGGTAGCTCTTAGGAATACCTGTGGCAATCAGAGTGCTCTAATTTCTGTCAAAAGGGGCTTCTAGTCCGGCGGTTTTATCTGTCGCGGCGGCATTGGCAATGACATACCGAGTGCGCCGAGCAACCTATGTAATGTAGCGTCTGTGTAATGTAGCGTCTGTGTAATGTAGCGTCATATTTGCTGAGTCTACCAGATGCGAGCATTGGTGTTAAAGGTAGTGTGCCACCTTTGAAAGATTTCCCGTTTTATTTTTCCTAGGATAAGAAGCTTCTGTTTTTACCTAATATCGCAAAAAAAATCAAAAATGGGCCTGGAATAGTGCCTTTTTCGCCTAAAAGTTTATCGGTTTCTAGATATGTATAACAACTGTAGTGGGCTCACCTGCAAACAGGCGTCGGGCAACAATCGCGAATGCGGCGCACTTGTGACAATAAGCAAAGGTCATTATAGTGTTACGACCATACGACGTACGGGAATGAGTTATCAGCTGTCTAATCGTAGACAACACAATGTCGAGCCTTAAACTGTAAGCCTGTATTCGTATTGTTTCTTAAATTTGGCTGTCGAACATTAATTTGTGGTTTGAAATATGATTTTATGTAAAATAATTGATATGAAACAGCCGTCTCTTAAGTTATGACCCCATTACACCACACGCAAGTGGCAGAAATGACAATGATCAGCTGACGCATTTTTCTTGGCCGAAGTCAGAGCGCGCGGCCCGACGCACCACGCGTATTTGGAAATTCCGACCTCGACGAGCATCAGAAGCCACCTAACAGGCGTGTTCGAAACCGCAGGAGATGATGATGAACGGGTTTATCGAAACTTGATTGGATGAGCCTATCGGTAATAGCGATTTTAGTGTGTGCATTTATTGTTCATAGTGGTGTGAAATGTGGTTGGGGTACGACCGACAACCCGTCGGGGCGAATTTCGCACTGGGGTACTCAAAATTTGAAGAATTTAAGACGTTTCCATAAGTTTTGAAGGTATGGATAAGTTCTAAAAATCCGGTTCTCCTTATCCGGGTCATTAACTCCATATGGTCCAAGAAAGCTGGCACACTACCTTTAAATGTTGAGTTCGGACCGTGACACCGCCATTCTAGGCTCAAGTTCAAGGTATTTCGCGTTTGTCTGTACTTTGAATTTTATGTGTGCTTTTCATCTGGTTTACTTGTAACATTTACATTTGTAAGTTTTTTTTTAAAGTTGTTGAATCTGACTGGTACTTATTTGAGCTATCAACTTAACTGACAACGGTATGAAACTCGGCGTTTGAAACCGGCGCTTGAAGCGGTTCCCTCAACGCTGAAACACCACTTCTTGTTTCGCTAGTTCTTCGGCGTCATTTTATTTTTCAGTGCAAATTTTAAACATTCCCTTGGTGAGTTACCTGCAACCACTTCATTATTTCATATTATGTGTTCGTCTGGTACTCGCGGAACAGGGATTATTTCATGCTCTATTTCATGCTCTACTAATGAAGGGGAATTGGATGACATAGTTCCAGCTTTCGTAGAGTTTCTGCTTCACTATGAAATTCTACAAAAGCTCTTCATCTACCGAAAATAATCAAAAGATTATCGTTAGAAGTACATGGTGAATCTTCTCTAATTGTAATGTCGTTTCAGTATACATTCATGATGCCAGTTATCGAAAACATATCCAGATAAGATGTTTACCTGTTTCTTTTTCTCAGGTACCACGGATGGATCTACCTTCCTTCACTGTATATGGGCGCAAAATGACCTTTGCAGTCGACGCGCCCTAAAGCCCCAATAAACAACAACAAAAACCTTCACTGTATAAGCCTACCTATGGGATAGATCACTACCGGCTGAAATCACAAACGGAACGCGGCGTGTCATTTCAAAACTGTCAGCTTACAAAAAGGTATCATCATACCTTTTTGGGTGTAAACATGACTAAGTGCCGGGAAGATTTGTCTTTAAAGTCATGTCTCTTCAGCTACAAAAGTGACCAAGATCTTAAGTCTTCTTTCGAGGGTTTTGGCTCTCCCCATAGACCTCTGTATATCTGGACTGAACACAGAAAATTTGGCCATGACCACAACGCGAACGGTCCTGAAAGTCAGCGCTTGTGACTCGATAATTAGTTTACCAGGGTCACGTAGGTATACAGAGGTCTATGCTGTCCTTTTCTCTCTTAAGCTGTGTTATCCGCGCTTTGCTGTCGCTCGTTTATCTATTGATGTTGAATATTGAACATTTATTTGAAGGTGGAAATTGAAAGCGACTTTCGTCTCGAAGATTTCACTATAAATCGGTTAGCATGTTTCTGTGCTCCCGAGATGTTTTGGTGTTGCTCTTTCTGCACTTTATTTTGTTGAAAGTATGCGCGACTCGGATCTCGTGAGCGCGGATTGGATCTTTCTGAAAATCCTGCAACATTTTAGGTGAGTGTGAACGAATTCCATGTGAAATACACTGCACATTCGGCTTTACTTGTTTGATTTTGATGCTTAAGAAGCCAAATGAGATCAAATCGAATCGAGTGAATGCAGTTACCTATTTAAGCTTTATTTTCCTTTTTAATTGAAAGTTGACATTTGAGGGTTATGTATTATTTCACTCACTTTAAAGTAGAGAAAGAATTGAGGGCTTTTTATCGATTGAACTGACTTTAATTTCTGTTATTCAGCGACTCTCTTCTCCTTTACTGTTCAAAGCTTTTAAATGTGGGTTTTGTGTGGGGGACCCCACATCCGTGCGGGAGCTACCTTTGATCCCTGCCATAGTGAAATGCTGATGAAAAGTTGGCAAAGTTCCTGCGACTTTTTACCAGTTTTCCTCGCCATTTATGCTAAACCAACACTGCCTATCAAGCACCACATGTATTTCAACGTAGTTTTGCCATAACATTCGTTAGTCCCTCAATAAAAGCCGAACTAACATCATTCCCATCTTGATTTCAGATTCACGGCCTATGTTCGTCTGCAAAGAATGCGGCCGTCGCTATAGCAACCGACAAGCGTTGACACACCACCTGAAGGTTCACCAGGGCCTCACAACGTGCCGTCTCTGCGGGAAGGTGCTCTGTATCGTGTCCCACCTCCGGCGTCACCTGGCGCAGGCGCACAACCTGGGGCCGGAGCAAATACGTCTGTTGGCACCGACGGCTATCCATGGTCGATATCAAGGGATGCACGATCAGGGATGGATGGCCTCAGCCGCTCAGGGGGCTGGACAGGGCACTGCGCAGGATTGGCAGGAAAGGGCTGAAGAGAACGCTGGCCAGGGAAGTTTGCAGGATTAGCAGCAAGGAGCTGAGCAGAACGCTGGCCGGAGAAGTGCACGCCACTGGCTACCAGGAGCCGGTCAGCAGGGTGGACAGGGTGTTGTACCGGGCGCTGGACGTGCTGCATAGTGTACAGTCTGTCTTAAAAGTACCGCGCAAAGTGGCGGTGGATCCATCGAGCCTGACTGAGCAAGGGCCTGCTAAATTTGGGTCACCGAAGCAATTGACATCCTTGTCCATTCCCTAGGTCAATTGGTCGGTGACTTTTAAATTAAAACAGGCCCTTTCTCAGTCAGGCTTGATGGATCCACCGTCACTTTGCGCGGTACTTTTAAGACAGACTGTACAAAGTGTAAAACCTGAGGCGCCGCGAGATCAATGAACCGTCTTTTATATCCTCAGAGTCATCATTTTATCTCGTTTGCTAGCCCTTTGAAATTCCGTGCAAAACAGTACCTGCGGGTTTGAAGTGGATAACCGTCATTGAAGTAATGTATCGCAACGAGTGATCGTCAGCGAGGATATGTGCCAGTCGTGTCGGACTGAACCGTGGAGATGTACTGACTTGTAGTCATTTCCCCCCCCCCCCCCCTGATCGCATCAGTCTCGTAGCCTGAAATGGTCTTGCTAGACCGAAGAGCCCATCGTAAGAAACCAGTGCAGAGGGACGGAGGAGTGCGTTGACATGCTTCACAGCATGCTTTATCCTGGTGTGGATATGATTCTGTAACAAGGTGGTTCGTTTTGGACATCATATACAATGGCCAGGTATGAGTGGCCAGAGTTATGCAGAAGGAGTATTGGTCTAAGTGACTTATGTCTTTTACCATGTTGCTGTTTTCTCTTCGTCTAAAGGTAGTGACCGTTGTTCACTTGCCACTTCGTCTAAAGGTAGTGACCGCTGTTCACCTACAACTAGTGTTGAAGCAGAACGTTTCGCCTTCCGCATTGTGTCGTAAAAGCACAACATTGAAAAACAATTGACGTACGATGATATGATAACGCGTCACACTCAATACATTCTCTTAGCGAGTAGGTAGGTTGTATCCAAACTGTCCAAAAAGTGAATGGTGTGAGCTGTTGTGAAATGGCATTTAAAAATGGGAAAGCCAACAGTGGTTTAGCGTCTTATGGACTTGCAACTGTAAGCACGCTGAAGTCTTGACTTGGGCCGCCTCAAGTGGTAGTGGAATGTAGTTGTGCAGACTGATTAGTGATAAGTGTGACATTTGTTTGTGTTAAGTAGTAGGGCAAGTGAAGCGCGGTGTAAGTACGTGAATGTGTGTTCCCACGCCGGAGTTGACTCGTCATCAGGATTATACTGGTGTACTTCTGCAGATTCACGGGTTTATGGCTTCTTCTGTGTAATTGTAGAGTGTGTAACCTGTTTAGTATGTGTTTGTAGAATGATATTAGAATATCAGGGATATGTAAATAGCGTCGCGAATCAGTCATAGGACATCGGCTTATGGCCATTTGTCATGTCACCGTTCTTGCATGTTCATTGTTGTTGTTTTTTTTGCACAGCATTTTTATGTAGAAAATAAACTTTTCGGGTGTTGTGTCCGAAAGCGATTTTTGATGAGCACCGGTGACGGTTGCTGGGGGAAGTGCAATACGCTGGATGCGAATTATGTCAATCGAAACTTTTTTGGAATAGTGACTGCATTGGTATTGCGTGGTCCTGAAATACCATGTGATTTGATTGATCAAGAATGCATTGACCCTGATGAAAGGCAATAAAGTCAATGGGCGTTACAAATACACATTTCTCCATATAAATTGGTATGAGGCGACATGCGAAAGCATAAACAAAATCTTGATTCGGGCCGTTTCATTGATGTAAGAATTCCTTCCAATGCGTTTGGATGAAGATTCTTTTCCTCTTCAAAGTACCTACCATCGATCACATCTGAATGTTCGCAAAGTGACCTTGTAGTCGGTGCGCCCTAAAGCCCCAACAAACAACAAAAAAGATCACATCTGAAAAGTCGTAAATATTTTGTCAATCAAGTTGCACACACTCTGCAAACAAGTAAGCATTGCTTCTAGAGCTTAGCTAGCTTTAGCTGCATACTTTTAGAGCCTTCCTCTTCGACTCCCTGTCATCCAAAAATCATTCTAAAATGAATTATTATCGACACACCTCTCCGGTTTCAGCTCTGCGTTCGCCTGAAGCGACCTCCTGCCATATCTGTGGACGGTATTACACCACTGCCCGGGCTCTGCGCGCCCATATGAAGGTCCACCTGGGCCTCACCACCTGCAGGATCTGCCTCAAAGTGATCTGTACCGTGGGCCACCTCAGACGGCACCTACAGTCCGAGCATCGCCTCACTCCAGAGGAGGTCAGGCAAATGCTCGATTCAGGTGGCCAGGCCTCGACCTCTGCAGGTCTGGGAGTTACGGGACTTCAGTCGCAGCTGCAGACGAACTCAGGAGCTGTTTCCAAGTGATCTATGCTATTAAACACCTAGGATAATATCTTCAGGCGGAGCATGGTGTGTTGGTGTAGACCGTACGACGCCTCATGTCAGCTCTGGTAGCAACGTGTTCATTTTCAACCAGTTTGGGGGCCTCACCAGGCCAACCACAGCTGAAGAACGAAGCAGCGACAGCATAAGACCGAAACAGTGATGCTGTCTGGTAGTGGAAGACCTTGGGCTGGACGTCCGGGAAGTGTTAGAAGTGGTCAACCGGCGCGAGGGACGTGGAATCAGGGAGGTGGAGGAGCAGTGCGGACTAGCTCAGGAAATCGTAAAGATGGAGGCCCAAGTGAATGTTGGTTGTTGAGACAGGGGAGCATGAAGCGATAGTAGATGTTGCCTCGTATGAAGAAAGTTGGCGATGGCTTGTGCAGATCAGCCCACGGAGGCGCCAAATGTCACCAGTGGATGTTTCGATAGCGGTGCTAGAGCCAAACATTTCTGAAGGACGTATGGTAATTCAATTTTCTAGAGCCATTGCATCCTTATGGCTGTAATTGTATTTTTCTTTCTCAACGACTGAATAGCGCTACAAAACAGATACAAGTGATTCTTCAAGCGTGTGAAGTAGTTCGTTTTTTGTTTCGTTCACTGCTATTGTTTGGATGTAGCTAAACATTTGTATTCGTTTGTGAGACTTTTGACAATGCAAGTTGTGTCAAGGATTGGCTTTGTCCATTCAGCATTGAACGTATGGTGTTGGTCCGATGCAATCGTTGTATCTATAGCTCAACGAGTTTTAGTTGGAGACTCCTGGTTTCGACATCGTTTTTCTTTTCTTCACATGCCCAGTATACACGTAGCCTTCGTGCATATGATCAACCATCACTTTCAGGTATTCTTACACTGTGTATTGTATTGTAGGCCGAGGCACTCATGTTCGCTTTTGTTCTTATTCGTCTTCTGTTGCTGGCGATAAACTCAGGTCCATCTCATGTCTTGTAGGTATGGTGTCTTGTGTATAAATACAGTTATCATGTATCTTTTATTGTATCTTGTTTCATGAATTGTGACCAAGCAAGCCTTGTTACGGTGATGGTTTTTGCATGCACCTTCATATATTCGTAATTCCTGAGTGTAATGTGTTTCACCCTACATTTGCGGTATTTCTTAGCCAGGAGTCTGACCTCAGTTTGTTGCTTATTATTAATCGGTACCTTATGTTCTTCGTGATGAGAATCTATTTAGAAGTACTGGTATCGCCATCGTTCCTTTGGCAGTGACAAGATCTGTAATTTGCCAGTTCATTAGCGTCACGTAGGTAGCTGCTTTCACTTGGATTAGAAATTGGATTTGTAGATAACGTTGTAGATACATTGTAAATCACCTCACTGTAAGCCAAAGTCACAGCGAAAGGAAGCCTACGGTGTCAGATCATTTCATAACGTTGTAGATACATTGTAAATCACTTGACTGTAAGCTAAAGTCACGGCGAAAGGAAGCTTACGGTGTCAGATCATTCCAGTGTGGAGCCACCTAGGGTTATATTAAGACTAATTAGCCAGTCTTATGGTATTTTCGGTGAATAAAATATATTCAAGAAATCTAACCTTTACTGTCTATGATGTGTTCGTAACATCTCTACCCCTCCGCTAGTGTCGGAATGTAACGGGTGTCTACTAAATAATGAGAAAAAGTTTAAATGCCTATATCTCGGTAATTACGTATCCTAGATCATTCAAAATTCGCATGCGGATGCACCTATTTATTGGTTATCAAGAACCTTCAAATCAACGCTCTGAGTTCATCATGTTTCACGTCAGGCCGCACGAGCCACCCGACCCCCTCGATCAAACGTCGCGGCACCTCCGCGTTAAACGAGACCGATAATTTCTGACTTCGCGTCTTCAGATGTCGGTCCAAAGCTATGATCTAGTCCCCTGAATATATTTCTTTCTTGGCAAAGCCTCGCAAGTCTTAAAGCGGCCAAAGCTGCGACACGCAGGGTGAATTGTCCTCTCGATCTTCCAAGGGTACGCCGACCCCCTCCAACATTGTGATGGTTTTACTGGCATAATGGCGGAAAACTAAGTCGAACCGGAGCTTATAGCCACCACTTGGGTAGTCTACGTCTTGTATGACCTTGGCGACCCCCCAAAATAAGGAATTGACACCTTTTCTAGCCGTCCCTCGCACTAGAACACCCTTCGAATGTTAACTCATTTTGGGCATATGACTGGCAGTACCTCCCCTTCCGGAGACACCGTCTAGCCACATCAGTAAGCTGGAAACTGGCAAGGAAACTGGTCCTCAGGTTGCAGTTGTATCACCCCTTACAGGAGCATACAAACCGGCAACAGATGATATTTCTGTTCCTGAGAAGGCCAAACAGCTTTCGTCACCCATTACCATCTCCACCTTGTGACCAGTTGACAGCGTTCCCCTGAACGGCCGACGCAAACGCCGTTATTCTCTGCGTTCCTGCGCTTTGGTGATAACGGGTGTCTGTGTGCGTCTCAGTTACTTAATTGCTCATTTTCTAAAGCAAAAACTGCGACATAATAGTGGCAAATATTAAAGCGTCACGCCAGCAGGCACATTGACACCCCTCACTTTGTCCTTCGCACCCCATAGCAGGGGATCTTATTTCTGTGGCGAAACTCGCAGAGTTACAGCCACTTCAGACGTTTGTCTAGCATGCTGAACGTTTCCTCTTGTCCGAAATATCATAAATATGCGATTGGCACTGGGCTAAAAACCTTTAATTTGTACTTAGAGAGCCATAAGTGTCTTCTCCGGTAAATATCGGTAATTTTCCTTCAGATTGGCGAAGATTACTCGGAACCGTTGCATGCTTAACGTCCTCCTGGCGACTGACCATGGGATGCCATGTTTTCATTTTATGTGTTTAACATTCGCAAAAGATTGGTCTTTCATCATGTGAATTATGTATATTAGGGTGGCACTTAATTTCGACTTTTTAAATTTCGACCGGGACGGGTAGCCATATTGTTCTACCTCACGAAAAAATGATCTGTATGAAATTTCATCAAAAAATATTTATATTTAGAGGTAGCTCAATGGGGTCATACTTGGTACATATTGAGAAAACGTATATTGTGAACGGGGATTCAGATGTGTGGTGCGCCTTTCCAAGCATTGTCATATTTGAGCTCTAACACGTTTAAATGAATGATAGATGCCTTCCTATTTGTTTCATAACCCCAGTGTTTCTCGCCGCAAACGCGCTGTGACGCAATGCGTGATTCAACCAATGGCCGTTCAGCGTAGTTAAGCTTATTTTGTTCGGTGACGGTAGCCCGCTGCCAGGCGTGCAACTTCAGCTCTTCTCTCGTATTACGATGGTTGGGAAGGGTCACGAGACTGCTGGCACTTACCGGGGTTACATGAGCAAATAAATACGTATCACAATCAGGAATGGTTTTTCTTCGCTGAGTATTGTGATCCGTTTGTAATACGCATTTACTCTGCTGATGTATCCCCGGTCACTAATGCGCAAGGGGACACTACCAGTGTACGGCCACAGCTCAGGGCAGGTCTCCGTGTCTTCGTGATGTCAGGGAGAAGACGTGCACGTGAAAAAGATAAGTTGACTGTTTTGCTAAGCCTTTTCAGAACATTTTTCGCTAGCCAGGCTCAAATTGACAGGCCGAAGCAAACGCTGTTCTAGAATCCCTCGATGAGTGAGAGTTGAAGGATTGAGTGAAAGCGCTCAGTTTTTACACAAGTGCATCGAACACCGGCCTCAATGCAGGAACCTGCACGATCATCAAGCAGCGGCTTGAGCAGGACTTGCTCCACCTGATTTGCCACGACATTTACGAGTTTGTTCTATAAAGACATTTTCAGCCTTCCTCGGCCCGTCCAGCGGCCCGGACGTTGTTTTGTTTAAGCGCTTCCATAAAAAAGTGGGCGTCTAGATAGAACGAAGTCATAAACCTTCAAAAACGTAACATGTCCCACCTCCACAACCCGCGTGATGCTCTTGCATAGTTCGGTCGTATATCCTTGACCGCCAGCACTCACGTGACAACCGTGGGATGCTGGAGCTGGCCATCACTGTCCTCGGTGGTGCTCCGAAACGAGGTATGAAGATCGCTCGCCCCGATATGCTCCTTGTGTGCTGGTGGTTGACCAATGCCATTTACGCTATGAAGTTTTACCTCTTCCGAGCACAATCCCGGCTCACTACGTCTAAGAAGAGCCTCCAACAAATCGTGACCTTTGTCGTAGCAACGTAGTTTTCGGATCGATTCAATGCACCGCTTCTGGCGTCTGCACCAGCGCAAGATCTCGACTTCCTCAAGTCCCTCCTGGAGTGCGAATTGGACGAATTGGTGTTCGAATTGGTGTCCAAGACAATAGCCATTGCCTTCAGCCGTCATTCTAAATGAGAGGCTGGTCGCCCTAAACTTCCAATGAAGGAGATAAGGATCGCTGCTACTAAACGTGAGATGGCTGCATCGTTACAAAAGGAGAGGGCCGAGTACCCCCTCCCCCCCCCCCCCCGTCGAGCCCACGTTGAACTTACTATAGCTTTAGTCTCTAGCAAGTCCACGGCAGACTTCGTCATATCACAACTGGCTTCACAAGCTTCTTCAGCATCCTCGGTATGGATACCGACTTCCTCTTGAAGGATCTGATTCCTTGGGGGGTCAAGCCATTCTACAACGCCGCCATGCGTTACATGAGGTCTCTTCACGCCTCTACGACTTCGCGGAACGAGGCATTTTGTTGATGGCCAGGAAATCGATCTGACCCCCACGAAGGATAAAGACTAACAGCAGCTCCTCTTGCAGGTCGTCGAGGAGCAAAGACGCAAGCATTCTGACATACGCAAGGCGATCGTAACTTCTAAGTAGGCAAGACTAGCCGACGAATGATGTGTACATGTGTTGGCTGATTACGGATGATACCGCTTTCTTTTTTCATTGAGTTATGCAGTAAGTTATGCATACCTTCAAAAGAATTATGTGCCTCATATGTACCTATATATCTGAGCTTTAGGTGCTGAAACGTTTCGATAGTCTTGGCAGCGTCCAATGTCATTGTGAACATCAGAAATACACGTGGAAATTAAAATTTCGGCAAAGTTGTGTTTTTCACAAAAATGTGAACTTTGACCTGGTTGAGCTACCTCTAAATAAACATATTTTCCAAAAATATTTTGCACACAACGTTTTCTCGGGTGGTAGAACAGATTGGCTGCCCGTCCCGTTGAAAATTCTCAAAACGAAATTTTAGCCCCGTTTTAGTGCCACCCTAATGTATATCATGTGTTACCATTAGGTAAAGGTGCGTATCAACTCCTTAGAAATTTTCTCATTGTTTAGTAGACACCCGTTATATCAATAAATTGGTGCGGGCATCGTACCATCTCATTATTTACTATAGTATCCACTATTGGCATCGATTGACAACAAATCGAGCCTTCTCTCTGTGTTCATTGGCTGATATGTCTCATGATTAGCACTAGGTTTGGATGTTGCCGAGCAACGGTAGGTATACACGGTGTAATAAACCTCTCTTCGATTGATGGACTCTCATTTTAAGCAGAGTGGTAGCCGGGTGTTTGGGCGCCCTGGAAACCCAAAAATCGTCGTTTTCAACTCTACGTTAATCAATTTTGCGAAGGCTATGCGCGTCGATGCACGTGCCAATCCACATGTCTTTTTATTTCATTGTTTTTCCATTTTTCAAATTGCATGCCGTTTAAAAGATTGCTTTCCTAGCACCTAGGCGGAATATGTTGAAGAATCTAGCCTTGCCCAACGGCCCTGTTTTGCAGTTTGTGGTCATAGGAACACTCGGACGAATTAGTATTTCAAAAAAACATATATATATATTTCAGGGTTAAAACCTCGTGGTGCCATTACTTCCAGCCATTACGATAAAAACCAAACGAGCGCTGGGAATAAATGGGAACTTGCAAAGCACATGACAGCACGCTTTTGGTGAATTAGTTCTCATGCTTTAATTACATCGGTTTCCTAGCGCGGCTGACCTTGGTGGAATAAACACTGTCAACATGAACGAGCGCCTGCAAGGTACGGCCCTCCAGCAAAAGAGTGGTTGGTAAGCCTATGTGCTTTTGGTGTAATAACTTTGAATGACAGAGACACTCCTGTAAAATGAGTCAATAGAAATGAGTAGAGGGTTCGTGCACACACTTCGGCAGTGGTTTTCAACAGCCATTAGACGTATTCATCAATGCAGATCGCTTATTGTGATGTTGGCAACCAACCACTAAATACCTGGAGGGCCGTGCTCTACAGTCTGCATAAAGTGTCCCTTTTCGTGCGATTTCATATTACTTTCGAGTGAGAACAAACCAGCTGTAGTGCTGCGAAACGTGTCGCCCGCTCCACTGGGATTGGACGGCACTAAACTTATTCTCAGTAAGTTGATACGAACGTTCCATCATTTTTTCCTTGTAGTGATGCTTAACAAATGTTGGCAGCACAGATCGGATATTGGAAAGCATCGGCCGCGCATGGGAATATCACCATCAGTTTCAGTCCGCAGGTTATCGTGGATTTAAATCAATTCACCTTATCCTACGTTCGCCGCGGTGCGATCTTTCCCGAGACTTCGGCAGGTATGTTGAAAGAATCCTTTCTCTTTCAATGCCTATATCTTGGGCTCGTCTAAGTCACCTTTGTTGCTAGTGTTTTGATCACGACGAACAGTTACGGGCTTATAGCTATCCTATGCCAACAAACGCGCTGTTTCCTTTCCATGCTGCATTTCTCTGAACGTTTTTTTTTTTTCATTCTTGCAACCTAGCTTCTTTTCGGATCCCACATATCTGCTCTTTTTCTTCTGACTTATGTATGTTGTGCTTTCTTATGAAAGCACGTCTTTGTTTTGTGTTTTCTGCTGCTCAGCCAATAGAGTCCTCCTACTGATAGGTAAAGCCCAGCTGATCTACGTTTATCATCTTATCTCTCTCAGTTGGCGCCAGGTAATTCTTCTGACCCCACCTCTTTGCCAGGTAATTCTTCTGACCCCACCTCTTTCACCAGGTGCCTGTTTCTGACCCCAGCTCTTCCATCAGTTGCCTACATCTGACCCCAGCTCTTCCATCAGGTGCTGACCCCACCTCTTTCACCAGGTGCCTACATCTGCGTGGTCTGTGGCAAGCGCTACCGGCACCAGATGTCCCTAACGCTCCACCGGAAGGTCCACGAAGGGCTGACGATATGTCCTCTGTGCGGCACCGTCTCCAGCAAGGTCTCCCACCTGAGGAGACACCTGGAGAACGTACACCGGCTGGAGCAGGAGCAGATCTATCGGCTGGTGCCGAGCGTCCGAGCCAGGTCGCTGCCGCAGGCGCTTGCTGGCGTGGACACTGGACATGGAGATGGAGAGATCGCGGGTACCCAGAGTCGAGTGTGACGGATCGGGTGTACGATGGGGATGGGTAGTGTGGTGTGAGGATGTGTGGAGTGAAAGAGACAGGCGACTGGGGCTGTGGACTGCCTGGTGTGGGAGAATGTGTCACAGTTATGTGTCATATAATGTGTCAGAGTGAAGGAGACGGGCAGACTGTGGGCACGAATAGTCTGGTGCGAGGATGAAGTGGAGAAAACTCTCCAGATGGTTACTGGATAGATCCTGGGTGCCGGTATTGTGTTGCGATGGTGTTTTGGAGTGGGGGAAACCCAACTAATGTACTTAGCAACTTTCCACTTGACAGTGGCTATTTAAAACGGGGGTTGACACAGGACAGGCTGTGGTGCACGAATAGTCGGGTGTGCGGTGTGCTGGTGACGCTAAGGAAAGGCGAGATGGAAACGTCTTTAGTCGTGACTGAGAAGTAGGTATTTATACCCTCGGTATTTGGATTCATTGTCGGGTTCTGTGGTTTTGAGATTAGAGAGATTGAGATTAGAGAGGAGTTTTTCTGGGGAGGGGAGGGGTTTTTCATTTTGGGAAGTACTGCATAATGATGATGTAACGATGTGTTTTATATGCTAGATGGATCATTTACTTAGGTTACATCATCATAGTAGAATGATATGGAAGATAGTTTGTTGACTATCACACATTTTTTGTCGGAATTATTGAAGAGCTTTATTTTTGTCGACAAGACAAGAGTTGTGTTCTCGTGTTCTTAAGTGAACTCGCTCACGTTTTATGGTGTGATACTTGCTTCACCAATAGGGCTAGTATATTGTGGTATGACAGTTTGACGTTTGTGAAAAGCGATAAAGTGAACATGTGATATGTGTTCACATTATCGCTTTTCACAAAGGGCTAGTATATCTGCATATACCTAACTGTTCCAACACCATACTTCTTTATCTTTATATGTTAATAATTTTGGAAAATTGATGTGAAAATGATCAATAACATGCCAAAAATTGTATTGGTTCTTTAGTTTACCAAAGAGAAACAAAAGAGACAAGCTTTCGACAACACTGTCATCATCAGGTCTGAGTTTTTGAAATTCCTTTACACACTTCACAACATACAAAAACATATTCGCACGCTACAATGATGGAAAACATTCCTCCGTTTGTATATGTAGGTAGATGTCGAGATCCAGATCACAAAATGCTATTTCAATATGCTTACAACGTCACATGTCACAAGTTCTATATAATCAAGCGCTCATACAAACAGATATCACACCATGCAAGTAACAAAAAATGAATACTACTTTCTGGTTCGTAACCTACCAAAAGTCACAACAACCTAAACGATTGGCCAGGACTGTGTGAAGGTATTTAAGTTTGGGTTGATATCACGGATTTTCATAGATTCATCAATTTTATTGTCAGCCACGTCACGGTTTCTGCTCAAAATATCTATATGAAAGTTGTTGTTCATTTCCTTGTGACTAAGTGTCGGGTGTCTATCTAAGGCATGCTCACCAAGTCCGGTACCTAGTCTTCTTAGTCTGGCGTCAGAAAGGTGCTCGTTAAATCTCTCACGAACCGGTCGCGACGTTTCTCCGATGTAAATATAAGGTTTGTCCTGACATGTTTTACAAGTAATTTTATATACGACATTTTTTATGTGGCATTTCCCCTGAAGACCGTTCGGGCACGTGTGACACCGGGTTTTGCCGCGGCAAAGCGGAGGCTGAAGGGCAGATCTGACCAGTTTGCTTTTCACCGTGGGTCCACTCTGCCAAGCCACCCTAAGGTTAAGCTTAGATGCCCTGATAATCAATCAGGGCATTGATTTGCCTCAATCAGGGCAGATGACTTATATGAGGCTCCCTTACGTCAATGAAACAGTGTGTCATCGAGTCAATGGCATTATCAGGGCATCTAAGCTTAACCTTAGGGTGGCTTGGCAGAGTGGACCCACGGTGAAAAGCAAACTGGTCAGATCTGCCCTTCAGCCTCCGCTTTGCCGCGGCAAAACCCGGTGTCACACGTGCCCGAACGGTCTTCAGGGGAAATGCCACATAAAAAATGTCGTATATAAAATTACTTGTAAAACATGTCAGGACAAACCTTATATTTACATCGGAGAAACGTCGCGACCGGTTCGTGAGAGATTTAACGAGCACCTTTCTGACGCCAGACTAAGAAGACTAGGTACCGGACTTGGTGAGCATGCCTTAGATAGACACCCGACACTTAGTCACAAGGAAATGAACAACAACTTTCATATAGATATTTTGAGCAGAAACCGTGACGTGGCTGACAATAAAATTGATGAATCTATGAAAATCCGTGATATCAACCCAAACTTAAATACCTTCACACAGTCCTGGCCAATCGTTTAGGTTGTTGTGACTTTTGGTAGGTTACGAACCAGAAAGTAGTATTCATTTTTTGTTACTTGCATGGTGTGATATCTGTTTGTATGAGCGCTTGATTATATAGAACTTGTGACATGTGACGTTGTAAGCATATTGAAATAGCATTTTGTGATCTGGATCTCGACATCTACCTACATATACAAACGGAGGAATGTTTTCCATCATTGTAGCGTGCGAATATGTTTTTGTATGTTGTGAAGTGTGTAAAGGAATTTCAAAAACTCAGACCTGATGATGACAGTGTTGTCGAAAGCTTGTCTCTTTTGTTTCTCTTTGGTAAACTAAAGAACCAATACAATTTTTGGCATGTTATTGATCATTTTCACATCAATTTTGACTATAATGTCTTCACTCATGCCAACCATCCAAACGATTAAAAATTTTGGAAAACAGTGAGATAAGAAAGCAGAATTTGGCTGCCTCGTATCTTCATGTAGTGATAAAGGTACGACCCTTACTTAATTATTGTGGTTACTTTTTAATGATGATATCATTACAGTGTGCTTTATCGTTTCAATTGAATATTGATTTGGTATTTTATTTCTTTATCTTCAGTATGTGACGCATATTTGTTTGCGCAGAACTTCAATGAGCTATGGTAGCTTGATGACAAATACATTTTTGGTCAATTCGCCGTCAGGGTTTGTAATGCACAATCATCTTTTTTTAGGCAATGAAGTCTTATATGTTCCTGTTATGGTACAACTGCAGGCTTAATCAGGATCAACATTTTCACCGTTAAAAATGCAATTATGCCTACACGATAGTCTGATTGTCAGTTCAAAAGCCACATAGTTCCAACTTCATGTTTCATCAGATATATGTATACCTACCATTGGTATCGTGAGATAACAGGTCGTATATACAGGTTTACTTGTCAGTGCTCACGTGAAGTCTATTTTAATTTTAATTTTAAAGCAGTGATGTTTTCAACATTTCTTTGCCTTCAATGTTCTGCTTTAGCATCACTTTTCTGCAAAACAATTTAATGATTCTGTACATTCAACCATTCACCGTTATCCTGTCTACTCAAGTTTGTTGCAACGATGAGTTTTTTTTTTCGCCGCTATCCTTCTCTTTTCCGTATAGCTGGAGTGATTTTCTCTGTTGGGTTGCCGCTCAGCTGTGCTGAGGAGGGAGGCACCCTGAAGGTGATCACCATTTTACCGACTGAGGGGGTATCGCCCGTGTCGTACTAACTCTTTCCCGTTACGCTGAACACTTGGAACATTAACAGGCTTCTGCGGTTGGACTTTTTCACCGAACGGAGGAAAGGGGCTTTGCCGGCTGCTTGGATAGGTGTTATCCGCTGCACTTGTGTGCTGCGTTTTGGGACAGGTTTGCCCGCAATACGGAGGGGCTTTCCTCCCGTGGACACCGGCTTGTCGCCAAACTGAGCAGGCTTTCCGCCCCTTCGGAGAGTTCGTATCCGCCTCGCTAATGAAGACCTTTGAGTGAGTTTGTATCCGCGCCCCGGTTGAGACCTTTCCACCGAACTGAAGAGGCTCTCTCCGCTGATTGCAGGCTCTGGCGCCGACTTTGTCTGCACGCTCTGCGGCCAGCGGTATCGCTCTCATCGCTCGCTCATGTCGCACACCAAGCTGCACCAGGGACTCACTGTGTGCCACCTCTGCGGCAAGGTCTCCAACAACCGGCCCGACCTGCGGAAGCACTTGTCGATGGTGCATGGATTGAGCAGTGAGGAGGTGCAGGTTTACGTGCCCGATGGAAGAAGACGGGGTACCTAGGAAGGAGGAACCTGAAGAACTGCTGTGTCTGATAGACGAAGATGAGGTATGTAGGACAATTGAGGAACCCCGTAGAATTCTTCGGCGGAAGGAGACTTGGCTCGTAGGGGAAAGACGGAAACCCTGAGGAACTCTTGCGGCCCATATAAAAAGATAAGTCTTTTAGGAGAAAGAAGTGGGCCATGAAGACTATTCGATGGGAGATGAAGTTAGAGTTTTTTTTTAACAAACCAGTACCTACTGCCGAGTTTCGGTGTCGTTCTGTTGTGACGGAATAGGTAAATCGTGGCCTGAAAATCCAGTGACTCGTGAAAGGAATGTTAAGTGACATACTGGCTGGACAATATCCGGACTGCTTTGGCGTGTTTGTGTTCTTGGGTATCTTTCGAAGGCTGGTCGTGTTTCAACTAATTTGTTGAAAATCGCTTCCAGCAAACTGATTAGGTATTGTTTAGGTTTTGGGTTGATGTTCTTACCACTTGCTTTTGGAGCGGTGTATCGAAGCGTGTATCATACGAAACGTGTATCATATAACCGTGGAGTGTTTGATCAGTCGCATCTGTTAAACACTTTGTTGGCGTCATATTGGCGTCTTGCATTGTATTATACTGAATGGACTATGATGTATTGTTACATCATACATTATCATGTACCGACTGCAGACTAGGTCGTTTGCTTAGGCCAACTGTGAAGTGTGTGATTCTGCGTGCCGTCAACTACGTAATGCGTCTGTAGCAAAAGTTTCACTGTTTTGAAGTGAACCTTTAGCATCTTACAGACCAACATTGCACCTGTTTTTTTTTTTGCTTTGACCATGTGTTTTCTATGCGTGTACGAGAAAATTCAATGCA